>NC_087383.1:5185878-5188378 GCF_963675165.1 Halichondria panicea
GGTTTTGTGGTACATGTAGTTGATAGTGGGATTGGGGAATGTGGGTTCTTCTATGTGGTTAAACTGAAGCAAGCATACAACAAACATTAACCTCAAATTTTGGTTCTTAGAATTAGCAACAGGCATCAAATAGATAGTAGTGTGTGTGTGTGTGTGTGTGTGTGTGTGTGTGTGTGTGACTTTACCCACAAGGGTGGGGGATTGGGACCCCACCCTTGTGGGTAAAGGTCCCAATCCCCATGTGGGGAACGGTACGCGCATGCGCAATCTCAGTATCTGTTTTAGATTTTGCACAGCTATCTTTTTAAATGGATCGAGGTGTATTTACTGCAAGTCATGTGACTTAATTAAAAACACGTGGATACATTATGATAATACATTTAGTCCAAGTGGAATAATTGTTCTAAGTGTAGCTATCCAGTAGTGTTCTAAAGCTTGGAGTTCTGTGAAGGACGTTGCTGCGTCAATACACTGTACTTTCAGGTTTCTGACAGAGTGATCGGTAAAGTTGAAGTGGTTGCTTATATACGTTCTTACTTTGTTGAAAATATTGCTACGATGATGATTGATTCTAGTTCGAAGCGTTTGAGTGGTGTAACCCACATACTGTTTCTTGCAATGTGAGCATGTAATTAGATATATGAGATATCTTGAATTGCAGGAAAATTGGTGTCTGATTGGATACGTTTTTTCTGATTTCGATGATCTGAAAAATCTATTACATACTAGGTGTTGACATGTTGCACAGCTCGGTTTCATACACTTACTTATTCGAGTGTGTTGTGTGAGAGTGGGAACGCTTCTTGTAATTGTGTGTTGGTGGACTTGATCAAAGGTTATTTCAGTTCTGAGCGTTTGTTCTTCGTTTAAACTGATTTTGGCCCTAACGAGTTCTTTACCGAGATTTTGGTGTTTCAGATTGATTATTCTGGGACTGGGTAATAGTAAGCCTTTGTAGTGCTGTAGTGTGACGCTTTTTAGTAATTGGAAATTTGGAGGCGAGAGGCACTTGAAAATGGGTGGTCTTACTCTGGCAGGAGGTTTTTTCATTTTCCGAAGTAACTGAGGTCTTCTCTCATATGACACGGAATTGATGGTTTTGTCAATGAGGGTTTGGGGATAGTCTCGTTTTTTAAGGCGTATGCTAAGGAGCTGAGTCATGGTTTGAAACTCCTGGATGGTGGTGTTTGTGCGCACAAGTCTGGTACATTCTCCGGTAATGATGGATTTGAAGATGTGTTTCGGATGGTTTGATGTATAATGTAGGTACTGGTAGAGATTTTGTTGTTTTTGGAAGGTTTTTGTATCGAGTTTTCGGGATTTGTCGAAGTGGGGGCCTTTGTAAATTGTCATATCTAGAAATGAGACTTGTTGAGATGAGTAGGAGTATTTGTAACTTAATTTTTGGTGGGATATATTGAGTTCGGATAGGAAGCTGATTAGCGAGTTTTCGTCATGCTGCCACACTATAAAAATGTCATCTATGTATCTTTTAATCAGGAGAGGTTTAGCTAGTTGTTTTTTTAAAAATCTTCTGATAATTACCGACATAAATATGTTAGCGATGGTGGGTGAGAACGGGGCTCCCATTGCTGTACCTTGTATTTGTTGGAATGTAACTGGTCCAAACTCGAAATAATTGTGATTAACGCATATTTGTAGGAGTTGGATGATTAGATTTGGGTCTAGCAGCAACGTGTACCTATGACTTAACATTTCGGTGTATATTATCTGTAGACATTCCTCTTGAGGAATGGAGGGATACAATGAGTCGACGTCAATTGCTACTAATAGCGCGTTGTCGGGAATTTGTAAGTCTTCTAGAATTAGTGACAAACAAGCGGAGTTTTGTAGGTAATCTTCGTACGTTTGAGCTAGGGGTTGAAGCACATGATCTAAGAGCTTACTAGCTGGCGTTAGTGGAGAATTACAGTTTGCAACTATGGGTCTGACTGGTGGCAGTTTTTTGAATTGTTTATGAATTTTCGGAATGCCGTAAAATTGTGGAATTTGGAAAATGTCTTTATTGGGGAGAACGAATCGTTTTAGCCGCTTATCGGTACTAGTGAGTGTGGTATGGTATTTTGACAAAACTTCTTGGAGTTGGTTGGTGATTTTGGTGGTGGGATACTCGGCGGTTCTTTTATATACCTTATCGTCTAGTAAGATTAGGAGGCATTGTTGGACGTAGTCTGTGGTGTCCATTACAACTACGCCTAAGTTCTTATCTGCTGGCTTAATGGTGACTCGATTTTTTAGTTTTTTGAATTTTTGTAGTGCTAGAGATTCTGCGAGTGTGACATTTGTTTTGGGTTTGAAGATTTCGTGTAACTGGTCATTGATATTGTCTTTTGTGACAGTAATGTATTGTTCGACATTTCTGTATCCACTGTTGTATGTATCATTAAAAGAAGAGTATGTGGTTGTTGGTAGGAATTGCATTGGTCTATGTACTTTTTCTGTCGTTGTGGGTATATCACTTTTTACTGGTTTTGGCGTG